>NC_054706.1:31271193-31303693 GCF_016097555.1 Gigantopelta aegis
TTAGAGATCGTGGGTTCACTGATTTCATAAAATTGTTACGATGTGATAACGTAGAAATCTAGCCGTAATGAATATTACAAGTTTGATATCCTCGGCGTTATTTATGCAGATATTATGTATGGGACAAGTAGTAAAAATGTGGCACTTATGACTATGATATTGCACATTTAAAGCCCAGTCACAATGTCCCGGTGGTGGCCCGGTATCCCCACGGTAGGTTACCGGTGGCTAGGAAACCGTAGCTCACCGTAACTATGGCTCCAGTGTTGTCCAAAAAGACAGTCGCCACGGTGGTGCTAAGGTTATTATACGGTGAGCCACGGTAGCCCACGGTAACCCACGGTTTCACTACGGAAGACCACGGTATTGCTACGGACCCCACTACGGTTCCCCGCGGTAGGCTACGGTTTCACCGTAGTGCGGCCTGCGATTTTTAAATACGACGTTGTCAAAGGACCATGAAAGGTGGTGCTACGGTTTGTCACGGTTACCAACGAGTTCGACACCTTACGGCTGTCGTAAATATTGTAAGTCAGCGTAGGAGTAGGACCACTCACGTGGAACCACGGATGGCCAATGGATGGCCAATTGGAAGGGTCTCGGTGGTCCTACGGCGATGCGCGGCGGAGTAATTAAGGTTACACTACGGTGGCACTACGATATGCATTCACCGGCGGCAAGCTACGGCTGAGCCACGGAAAGTTTTTAAATAGCTTAAAACAAACCGTGGCGATCTACGGTTCGTCACGGGGTCACCCCGGTGACCCACGGGTATCCCCGATTTTTCAAGCACCGTGGGTCACCGTAGGCCGTTCACCGTGTCCATGTGACTGGGGCTTTATTAAAGCCCCAGTCCATATAAGCACGGCATGGACACGGCAGTGTTCCCGGAAAGTGCCGGGATCCCGCCCGGACTCATCAAGATCCGGGACGGGACGATCCAGTGCTCTTTTGGGTTTTTTTCTTTTCCCTTTGTTTTTGAGCGTCGAACGGTCGTCCAACGACCATAACGCCGGTGGCAACACGGCAGCTACACGGACGAACCCGTACAAACACGGACAAACACGGCAGCAACACGCAATCAACACGGCGCCCACACGGATGACCAAGGACCGTCCCGGACATGTCACGGCAGAGCTGCTACGGACTTAAATCGGGACCCAAAACGGCAGATGACTACGGACAGCCCCGGATTAAAACACGGACCAACACGGCGTCTACACGGACCATCCCGGACAAAAAGAAACCTACTGTCAAAGTGGGCCTTCCAGTTCCCATTTCTACTGCGCAGTCTCAGAAGATTGTGTAAGCAGATGCAAGACAGCACAATGGACGTCACTGTCGTGGTGAGTAGACACCGAAAGCGATGAGCAAGAATCCCGAACGTGTTTTCCACAATTCGTCGCCCCCTGGACAGTCGGTAGTTGTAGACTCTCTCAGAATGTGACATGTTCTTCTTAGAGAAAGATTTCATGAGCCTCTTCTTCAAGGCGAAGGCGTCATCCGCAGCAATGTTGAACGGCATTGGTTTGTCGTCGTTTGGTAAGGGTTCAGGACAGGTAGGCCCAACCACTCCCTTGTCGATGGCTCCTTCAGCCCTCAATATGGTTGAACACTTGAGCATCACCGGCTGATCCATTGCAAGGCACTACTTCCGCCCAAATGAAGTGTAGTCGGCGTCGACCAAGGCCATGAGGATTATGGGAATGGTACCCCTTGCAGTTGTAGTACAACGAGCCACCACGCCGAGGACACTGTATGGCGATGTGTTTCCCGTCCAAGGCACCCACACAGTGTGCAGCTGCAGCTGCCATCGGTCGCCGGACCTGCTGGCGGCCGATGTTCTTCACTAATCATGGCGTTTCAGGACAGGGAACGCTAGTTCATCAGGCAAACTCTACAAGTATCGCATCGCAGACCTGACGGATGACCTTGGAGATGGTGTTGTGTTCGACCCTGAAGCCATACATCAGAGAGTGGTAGCTGTCCCCTGATGCTAGGTACCGCAATGTTATTGCCAGCTTAATGCCAGCTGTCATTGGCGTCTTCTCTCTTCAGTTCGTCCATCAGCCGTGCGTACTGACCCAGGTCTGGTCTTCTGGCGAGCCATTTTCTGACCCAGATGGTCCTCTTTTTCCTTCTATTCAGTGGTGTAGATAACAAACTTTTTTCACGACTCTCTATCTATCTGTCGTAGCTTCGCTTTGGCAATCAGGATAGGTGTTTCAACCTGAGCTTTTGCAATTCCGAAGCGGGCATCTCATCAGCACTCAGCTTGTCCTCGGCAGTCATCTCATCGACCCATGTTGCATCGTCGGTAGCGCAGAGAAGGAAAGAAGTGAATCCGATGTTCAAATTGCTCCTATTTATATGAGCATCCGCCATCGTCCGTGTTATTCCGTGTTCCTCATCGTGATAGTCCGTAATAGTCCATGTTTTCACCGTGTTTACACCGTGAAGGTCCTTGTTGGCACCCTGTCTATCCGTCCACGTCGTCGTGTTCTGTTCGTGATAGTCGTGTTATCGCTACCGTGTCTTTGTCACGTGATAGCACAGTCCGTGTAGCCCTCCGCCGGCGGTTCGGGTAACCACCGTGTTTGGTCCGGGTTGCACCGTCTCTTCGTCTGTATTGTAGGGAGTCTCGTGTGATCCGTGATGGTAGCCCTAAAAATCAACCACTGTGACCGGCGTGGACCGTTCGTGGAAGCTACCGCCGTGAATGTCGGTCCGGGGACAATAACCCGTACCTCTGCCCGTCCATGATCCTTGATGGTCTACGGGGTCTGTGAAATTTGTTCCCGGACTGTCAAGCGCCACGCTCATGGACAATCAAAGGCAGCAGATACGGCTGCCCCCGGACCCTATTCCACGGCAGCCTACACGGACTACACCCCCCGACCGATGTTGGAGTTCCATCTCCCGGACACCGTCACGGAAGAACACGGCAGTTTGAACTTCCCAAAACTGCCGTGTTGGCCTCCCGGAGCCCCAAGGACATTCCCGGACGTTCCAGGACCAACAGGGATCGCTGCGGAGCTACACGGCGGCTACACGGTTCACACGCCGGATCGTGCCGGATGTGATCCGTGTTGATCCGGCACCTATATGGGACTGGGGCTTTAGCTTGGATAAGCTGCTGGGTAACCATGCTGACGACAGTGATTAAAATCCCATCAAACCTAGATCACAATTACATTCATCCTTTTCATTTATCACCTTCTGCCTATCATTCTCGTAGTCTTAATATACTAATAATAATAATAACTGGGCCAATTTGTCCTAGGATTTCAGTCTGTTTTGATCCTGTCATGAGTATTCTCCGACCCTGTCTTCTGAGCTTCACGCAACATCGCCTACCTGTCTCAACTTCCTCCATGGGTGCATTCTCTGTGTACTTCCCTGCACACACATGGAATCCTCATCCTCTGTCGCTAATAAAGCTGGTCTGCGCCTACAACACTCACTAACAACCGCTGGTAGTATAGCAAGTTTGTTTTGTTTAACGACACAACTAGAGCACACTGATTTATTAAACATCGGTTATTTGAAAATGTCAAACATTTGGTCATTTTTGAATCGTAGTCGAACAGGAAAACCGTTACATTTTTTCCATTAACAGCAATGGATCTAGGATGTATGTATACACTTTCCCACTTCCCACAGACAGGACAGCACATACTATGGACTTTGAAATACCAGTCCAGGTGCACAGGTTGGAACAGGGGAAAACCCCAATCAAAGAATGGGTCCACCGAGGTCCATCTCAGGCGAGCGCTCTACCCACTGGAGGCGGGACGTAGCCCGGCGGTAAAGCGTTCGCTTGATGTGCGGTCAGTCTAGGATCGATCCCCGTCGGTGGACTATCTAGGCTATCTCTCGTTCCAGCCAGTCCTCCACAACTGGTGTAACAAAGGACGCGGTATGTACTATCCTGTCTGTGGGATGGTGCATATAAAAGATCCCTTGCTGCTAATCGAAAAGAGTAGCCCATGAAGTGGCGACAACGGGTTTCCTCTCTCAATATACGTGTGGTCCTTAATCATATGTCTGACGCCATATAACCGTAAATAAAATGTGTTGAATGCGTCGTTAAATAAAACATTTCCTTCCTTCTACTTCACTGAGCTAGATCCCGTCCCAATGGCTTCATGTGTCTCTTAACAATGGCAGACGTAACCACTGAACCCTATTCTAAGAGGTCAGACTAAAACCCGCAGGTGTGTAACACGGATAACCACAACAGACAAGCACCTGTACCAGATGGAGAGACAAGGACTGGGATGTGGAGGTGGACAGTTAAAAAGTTGAAAAACAGGAGGGGCTGCCAGATCTGGGGAGTGGGGATGGAGGTGGAGGGTAATGAGATGGAATTCAAAGAAAAGGGAAACGGGGTAGAGGGAGTAAAAAAAAAAAAAAAGGTTTCTCGTATTTGCACAATCGACGAACAATCGAGCGAGAATATCTCACTATTTTGTTAGAATACGACGTACGAGTGTTCTCCCTTTAACTATGTGCATTGCAATACATCAAACGACACAAACAAAACGTATTCGACAGCCAGAAACGCTATTTTGTTTAACGACACCACAAGTAATTAGTAATCATCAGCTATTGGATGTAAAATATTTGGTAATTTTGGCATATAGTAAAACTGTTTTAGAGAGGAAACCCTCTATATGTTTCCATTAGTAGCAAGGGATATTTTATATACACCACCCTACAGACAGGACAGCACATACCACGGCCTTTAATATACAGGTCGTGGTGCAGGTCAAGTCAGCTCAGGTCATAGCGTTTAACGTGCACATTCATAGCAAGCTGTTGTAGCGCACGCCTGTCGTGGGCGCAAGTTCTTGCGAAGCAAGCTCTTGCGTCCAAGACAGAAAGGGGGTTGGGAGGAGAAGGCGGGACTCTCGCTTAAGACTTTAGCACTAGAGGAGCACTGAAGACCGGTTGTTGTGGCCGAGATAAGTGAGGCGAAAGAGACGGCGGTAAAGATATTTAAAGTTCTTAGAAGGAAAATTAAGCCCAAAAGTTGAAGTAATTTTTTTTTTTTTTTTTGTGCGTTATGTCCGAAACATTTGTGTTGATTGAATGTTAATTTTGAACTGTTCAGCCGAAAGTTAAAGGGACATTCCCGAGTTTGCTGCATTGTAAGATGTTTCCGACTAATAAAATATTTCTACGATTAAACTTACATATTAAATATATTTTCTTGTTTATAATATCAGTGTCTGTGTATTCAATGTGTTTCTGGTCGTCTTAATATTTGTAAAACTCCTAAACTGGATTTTGTCTTCAAATAATTCGTATGAAAAAAATATATTTTAGGAAATAAAATGAAATTTATCCTAGTACAAATATTAGAACGATCAGAAACAAGTTTTATGTACAGCCACTAATATTTTATGCAGAAAAATATATTTGATATGTAATTAAAATCGTTAAAAAGTCTCTGTTAGTCGATAACATCTTTAAAATTGCAGGAAACTCAGGAATGTCCCTTTAAAGGGGGTCGGATTTGTTTGTTTTTATTTTAACCTAAACGAACTGACCTATACGAATCTGGCACAGCTAGTTCTGGGTGAGCAGAAACACTCAAAAATTGCAAAATAAACCAGTTAATTTATAACAAAATATCAGTCATTACATGAAATTATTTCGCCAATTTAAAATAAAATTCGCCAACTGCTTTCAAAATTAGCAGTTGGCGAATTTGGTGAGTGCCAGAGCTAGCCCTGTCTGGGGATAGTCTTGGGGTCTAGGGTGGTGTTCAGGCGTCAACGCTGGTACCGGCTGACGACGTCCCTGTAGTACTGCGCCAACACCCTGCGTAGCGTGTCGTGGGTCGGACGGTGTGTGGAGCCTTCCCCCACGTATGCCTGCTGGTACACACCGCCGTGCTGCATCGTCAGCATGGTACTCAGTGCATCTTTGCTATACCAGTCGCGGTGCAATGGCTAGAAATAGAAATAGCCCATGGGCCCACCGACAAAGATTGATCCTAGACCGACCGGGCATCAAGCGAAGGCTTTACCACTGGCCTACATCCCGCCCATCGACAGCCAAAGATGTTGACAAGAGAAGACAAACAACATGAGAGCAGTGAGTTGGATATTAAAGGGACATTCCTGAGTTTGCTGCATTGTAAGATGTTTCCGGCTAATAAAATATTTCTACGATTAAACTTACATATTAAATATATTTTCTTGTTTAGAATATCAGTATCTGTATTTCAATGTGTTTCTGGTCGTCTTAATATTTGTAAGAAGCCCAAATTGGACTTTGTCTTCAAATAATTTCGCACGTACGAAAAAATTATATTTTAGGAAAAAAAAATGAAATTTAACCCAATACAAATATTAGGACGATCAGAAACACATTTAATATATAGCCACTAATATTTTATGCAGAAAAATATATTTAATATGTAATTACAATCGATAAAAAGTCTCTGTTAGTCGATAACATCTTAAAAATTGCAGCAAACTCAGGAATATCCCTTTAAAAAATATCATATTATTAGTATGCGGAACCACAATCGACACACCGTGACACCAACGAGTCAAATATTATGTAAAGGGACTTTCAACATTGTATAGCTGACATCTAGCACGATGATATGAAAGAGGAGAGAGTTACGTGCTTACAAAATATATAATACTGACTATAATTAATTTGAAATTTGAATAAAGATTTTTAAGCCCCGTATCCAGACAACGAATGTATTGAAGCTGAATCCCACCCAGACTGCACCTTATATCTTTTATGAAAGTTAAAGTTTATTTTGTTTAACGACACCACTAGAGCACAATAATTTATTAATCATCAGCTATTGGATGTCAAACGGACGTATAACAACTGTCTTCCATGTTCGCAGGTATTTAAAAAGAAAGAAAAGAAAAAAAATGAAGCAGGTTTTTTTTAACGACACCACTAGAGCACATTGATTTATTAATCATCGTCTATTGCATGTCAAACATTTGATAATTTTGACATATAGTCATAGAGAGGAAACCCGCTATACATATTTTTCATTAGTAAAAAGGGATCTTTTATATGCACCACCCCACGGACAGGATAGCACATACCACGCCCTTTGATATACCAGTTGTGGTGCACTGGCTAGAACGAGAAATAGCCCAATGGGTCCACCGTTGGGGATCGATTCCAAACCGACCGCGCATATTGTGGAGGCTTTACCACTGGGTTACGTCCCGTCATTCATCTTTTATGAAAGAAATAAAGAAATGGTTTATTTAAGGATACGGTTATATGACTTCCGGTATATGATTAAGGACAATACAAATATAAGAGAGGAAACCCGATTCCCCCACTCCGTGGGCTGCATTTTAGATTAGAATCAAGGGATCGTTTTAGTGCACCAACTCACAGACAGGACAGTACATATCACGGTATTTGTAACACAAGTTGTGAAACACTGGCGATATATAGCTCAATGGGTCCCACCGACGGTATATGTTGTGAGTGCAAAATACAAGCATAACTACTTGTTTCAAGGGACATTCCTGAGTTTGCTGCAAGTTTTAAGATGTTATCGACTAACAGAGACTTTTTAACGATTGTAATTACATATCAAATATATTTTTTTCTGCATAAAATATTAGAAGCTGTATATTAAACGTGTTTCTGATCGTTCTAATATTTGTACTAGGTTAAATTTCATTTTATTTCCTAAAATAATGTTTTTTTTCGTACGTACGAAATTATTTGAAGACAAAATCCAGTTTGGGCTTCTTACAAATATTAAGTTTAATCGTAGAAATACTTTATTAGTCGGAAACATCTTACAATGCAGCAAACTCGGGAATGTCCCTTGTGACGGAACATGCCCTTAATCTTATTTTCGCCTGTGGCGATATTAATTGTTTTAGAGGGCCGTGTGCAGTTCCAATATGCACTTAAGCCCAGGTGGGCACTTTGTTACGTAATACCTCTGCGCGACGGTGGTCGTGCTGTTTTCAATACACACCCAGACCAGGTGCGGAGGCCATGTGGCCAGTAGTTACGTAATACCTACGCGAGTGCGGTTTTTACGACCGTGATTTGGCGACTAGGTGTCATCAAGTCTGGTCATCTAAGGAAAATTACCGTCTTGGTCGCTGTGGAAATATCACTTGTAGGTATTCGGTGCCGCGATGTACCCCCAGGCGATATTCGGTTTTGTAATAAATAGCTAGGATTTAGATTTATCGGGGAGAAACATATTGTAAGGCTACCAGGGAACGCGTCCGTTTGGACTTGGTAAATATTATTTCTGCTCTGTTGTATAACCTTCATGTGATTGATGTGACTTTAAATAGTTTAATACTGTATAATACCAATATTATTTAGACGGTGCTGCCGGTAATCTGACGCAGTAAACTGTAGGCTCACTGTTCTAATATATATAAAGCTTAACCAGTCATCCTAGAGGACCTAGGTAAACTGTAGGTTATTGTCTTTATTGTGATAGGTACCCGTATTAATTCTGTGTTACAAGGTTACTGAATGAATAGTTAAGGGTTAATTAAAAATTAACCAGTTAGGAATAGAGTTGTAATTCCTTTATTAATTAAGTTCCCCTGGAAGCGTTTCTCAATTATCACACGTGTGTGTTGTATCACGGTGAAGTGATTAGAATATTGTGTAAACTAGACACCTAGAGATTAACTAATTAAGTGATCAGTTCTGGGTTGTTATTATTTGTCGTTGTTAATTAACTACTGCGGCAGTACATTTGTCAGCGTAGTATTAATACAGATTCCAAAGTGTATTGTGTTTTTGTTGTGTTTTCTAGTTAACTAAACGTGCTATAATAACACATATTTATATAAGATCATATCTCTGATATACCTGGAGACGAGCCACTCGGGTTTTGAACTGCCCGATACAGAGAGATCTAATAGATATACAGTTAGGAGAGATATTTGGATAATCGTGTTTTATTCGGTTACGGGTATTATAGGATCCCCGTGACATCCCTTTAAGATGTTATCGACTAACAGATACTTTTTAACGATTGTAATTACATATCAAATATATTTTTCTGCATAAAATATTAGTGGCTGTATATTAAACGTGTTTCTGATCGTTATAATATTTGTACTAGGTTAAATTTCATTTTATTTCCTAAACAAAAAACTTTTTTTCGCACGTACGAAATTACAAATATTAAGAAGACCAGAAACACAATGAATATACAGACACTGATATTCTAAACAAGAAAATATATTTAATATGTAAGTTTAATCGTAGAAATATTTTATTAGTCGGAAACATCTTACAATGCAGCAAACTCGGGAATGTCCCTTTAAGGAACTCGTATATTTGCGCTTTCATTCGATGTCGTCAGGTCATCGTCTACGTCCCTCCCTATACTCCAATAATCAATTGCCGCTGGTCTGTGAGTATGTGTAACTTCGTACAGATCTTATGGGAACCAGCTAACAAAACGTATTGTGTTTAACCGCTGTGGGCGTTACATATGACGAAAGCGTTGTTTCCAAAGTCGCTGAACAAGGGAGATTGAGGACGCAAGTCTTCAGAAATACGTCGTTGGTTACATAGACAGTCCACAGTGACGCCTAACGACATCGTGAGAACTGGGACGCTATGTCAAGTTCGCAAAAACGGCCTAGAATGCAGATTTTGTTTTTTAAATTTGAAGTAAATTCAAGATTTATTTAAATATACTTGAAGTACGTTTTAAACTACCGATATTCATATCATTTGTTGTTGTTGTTGTTGTTGTCGTCGTTTTATTTTAGTTGTTGTTCGTTGTTTGGTTACAACTACAGATAAGTAGAAAGGTATTTTTATATGCACTTTTCCTGTAGACAGGATAGCAAATAGGCCTACCACGGTTATCAGTCTTGGGAGAGCGAGACAAACAGACATACAGATAGACAGACAGACATGCAGACAGATACAGATCAAAATTTGCATAAAATGAGGAGGAGAGAAATAGGGACGGAGAGAGGGAGGGGGAGAGGGGGAGAGACAGGGAGACGGGGATAGACAGGCAGACAGGGAGAAATAGAGAGATAAGGAAGCAGATGGATGAGGAAATAGATGGATGGAGATATTGGGAGGGAGGGAGAGGAGACAGAGAAAGATAAATATAGAGAGATGGGAATAAATAAATATACATATATATATATATATATATATATATAGAGAGAGAGAGAGAGAGAGAGAGAGAGAGAGAGAGAGAGAGAGAGAGAGAGAGAGAGAGAGAGAGAGAGAGAGAGAGAGAGAGAGAGAGAGCGACAGAGAGGCAGAGAGAGAGAGAGAGACAGAGAGGCAGAGAGAGAGACAGAGAGAGAGAGAGAGAGAGACAGAGAGAGAGAGAGAGAGAGACAGAGAGAGAGAGAGAGAGAGAGAGAGAGAGAGAGAGAGAGAGAGAGGGAGGGAGGGAGAGGAGGGAAGAGAAAGCGGGAGACAGAGGCAGAGAGAGAGAGAGAGAGAGAGAGAGAGAGAGAGAGAGAGAGAGAGAGAGAGAGAGAGAGAGAGAGAATGTTAGCAAATGTCCAGACACAGGTATTAATGAATATATTAATTAGTAAAGGTATTCCTCATCTACACATTATAGAAACATTTAACAACATTTTAACAGTTTCTGCTAATCGTCCCCGGCGACATGTTTCATTTATATTGTAAGCAAGAAGCCAACATGTCTGATGTCCTATAAACACAAGACCTGTAAACATTTACTGCATATGTTAAGCACACCACAAATGGCACGCTCCTGTATGTCGTATGTTTACTCATAAACACGAGCAGTCCCCCCTTAGCCTCGTTAAACCTTTTTGTTACCAAGAGTATATGAATTTCCAAGGTAATACTTTATATACGTGTGACCACCATCACTCCCTGAAAGAGTTATGACATTACGTAATATTACGGTAACGTTTCTGACATGATGCTGAGCATTTCAAACTCAGACAAGAGTAATGTTTTCACGTTTTAGGAGGAAATGAATATGTTTTACGACGAACGCAAAGGAATACATGTTTTATGTTTCGTTTTTAGTCTCGCTGACCAAAACGAAGCTAGTTAAGTGTATTTGTAATTTACAACAACAAAAAAAGACTGTTGACCGGAAACATATTCCAATAACTATTACGCCAGGGCATTATCTGTAAATGAAAAACTTCATAGTATAAAGTAAAACAAAATACGTTAATACTTTTCAAAATATTAAAGTCTAAATGTTCATAAATCTTAATCTCGCTAAATATTTTTCTCCAAAAAACAGGTATCTACCTCAACAAGATTTCGCGACATGTATAGAATTGCTCACAATTACAGCGGCAAAGTTTACTGTTCATATATTTCATATTTTCTACATTTATTCCAGGTGTAGTATGTAGCATTGCAATTTAATGCCCGGCGCAGACGAACGTTATTTAACGCACGCAGACGGATGCGACTCGTGTGCGCCTACCTGCGATGCGTTCCTGACGATTTCTTTTATTAATTAATTAATTTATATTTTACTCTAGGAAAGATAACAAAGATTAAATGTAATTTATTAATACATTTTAAAACATAATAAACTTTATTTAAAACATCATGTACAATATACTATTACGATATAAATCTTTCTTATTTCAAAATTGTTTGTTTTAATTATTATTATTAGGCATAGTACAATGAATGCATTAATTTATATTTTTTTAATTTCATCTATTTAGAAATGTCATTAATTACACATGCCTAGTCTTTGTTTCAAAGATGAGCAGTTGGACATTATTTGTGTTGAAACATTTACATGTTAGTCATTTTTAATGGTCGGGTCTGTTTTCACAGTTCTATTCATCACTGAAACCAATAATTGTTAATTGTTAAACTGTCAGTTGGAGAGGCCATTTCGAAAGCATTGTTACTGAGTAGACAGATGATTGGTCAATATAAAAATGTGAACGCAGCGCAGACGCAAGTAGATGCACACGTGCGTTTTTAGACGGATGCGTTTTTAGACGGATGCGTTTGTGCGTCTAAAATCAAACATGTTTGATATTTGAAAAATCGACGCAGCGCTAAAAAACGCAACGCAGAAAGGGTCGCACACGGTGCGTTTTTATTGCGTTCGTACGGATGCGTTTTTTAACGCAAGACGCATGCGTTAAAAAACGCTCGTCTGCGCCGGGCATAACCGTAGATACTAAACTTTCTATATCTCGAATCTGCTGGTCTATTATAAAGTGCCAAGAACACATGAGGGGAATTATTGTAGCTATTTTTCACAAGTAAATTACTTAGAAAGAAAGAAAGAAAGAAATGTTTTATTTAACTACGCACTCAACACATTTTATTTAAGGTTATATGGCGTCAGACATATGGTTAAGGACCACACAGATTTTGAGAGAAAACCCGCTGTCGCCACTACATGGGCTACTCTTTCCGATTAGCAGCAAGGGATCTTTTATTTGCGCTTCCCACAGGCAGGATAGCACAAACCATGGCCTTTGTTGAACCAGTTATGGATCACTGGTCGGTGCAAGTGGTTTACACCTACCCATTGAGCCTTGCGGAGCACTCACTCAGGGTTTGGATTCGGTATCTGGATTAAAAATCCCATGCCTCGACTGAGATCCGAACCCAGTACCTACCAGCCTGTAGACCGATGGCCTAACCACGATGCCACCGAGGCCGGTAATAAATTACTTAAGAGTCGTTCTAGTCAGTGCACCACGACTGGTACATCAAAGGTCGTGGTATGTGTGATCCTGTCTGATGGTGCATATAAAAGATCCCTTCCTCCTGATGGAAAACTCCCTTGCAAATGCCAGCGCGGGCGACCCCCTCTCCCATCCACCCCCAAACGTTTTCCTCTATTGGACGGGGGAACAGGCCGAAGTCGATATCTGCGCCCATGACAGGCGTGTGCTACAACAACTTGTTCTGTATGTGCATGTCAAAACCTATGGCCTGACCTGACCTTAATAGAAAAATGTAGCGGGTTTCCTCTCTAAGACTACATGATAAAATGTTATCAAATGTTTCACATCCGATACCCGATGGTTAATAAATCAATGTGCTAACAATAAACCTCTTAAACGCAATCTGCCAGTGAGTGATTGATAAATCTGTTACATAACATGTTGTATAATGGAAGAGATAGGAAGACAACGAGAATACTACACGAGTGGCCGTTAGACATCATTTATCTTATATAATGAGTTGTTTTGAAACTGACCAGAATATATAAACAACGATACATTCATTACATGAGTGGCCGTTACCATTTATCTCACAACGAGTTGTTTTAAAATGTATCTAACGAGTGAAAGTCAGTCAACTACAAGTGCAATGGCTGTAAATAACTTTTAGTACAAGAAGATGTTAAAATTTGATTAAAACCTGTGTTTTTAGGATATGTAAGAAATGGAATAATACATTCGTGTCCGTTAGATATCATTTATCTCACAACTCGTTGTTTAAAAAACGTATCAAACTAGCTTTCGCTTGTTAGATACATTTTAAAACAACTCATTGTGAGATAAATGGTATCTAACGGGCCACTCATGTATTATTATTTATTTATTTATTTATTACATATCTCTGAGGAAAAAACGGTTTTAAAACACGAATCTAAGATTTTTTTCTCGTTCCAACCATTGCACTGGTCAAAAGCCGTGGTATGTGCTTTCCTGTCTGTGGAACAGTGCATATAAAAGATGTCACGCATGCACAATTAACTTATAGCATATAATCGATCCCCACTGGGCTATTTCTCGCACCAGCCAATGCACCACAACTGATACACCAAAGGCTGTGGTATGTGTTATCCTGTCTGTGGGTGGTGTGTATAAAAGATCCATTTCTGCTAATGAAACATTTTAGCAGGTTTTCTCTCTAAGACTATATGTCAAAATTACCAAATGTTTCACATCCAATAGCCGATGATTTATAAATCAATGTGCTTTAGTGGTGTCGTTAAACAAAACAAACTTTAAAAACCTAGTTTATAAGGTATACGTCATAGGTAGTAATCGTCATCGGTAGTGTTAACTTCGTTCAATTGTTTCGATTTGACGTCATCACCATGGAGGAATCAATAAAATATTTTTAAATCAATTTAGCGCATGCATCGTCGCGTGAGAGCTAAAAGGTCGTAAGTGGCAGATACGACATAAAATGTTATTTTTTGCATATTCGGAATCGCCATCCCCGATTACATATTGTCACACAAAAAATCGTAGCTGTGGCCCTAATTGCATCGCTTATACAGAAGGATTCAAATGGTCTAAGTGAATCACAGATACCAATTTGCACGAAAATAGACGTAACTGACCATTACGTGAACACGACTGGTCGAGTGTGGTAGATACACCCTTTTTAAATACTGTTTGTTATATAATTATGTCTGACATAGGTCGTATGTGCCAAATACGACACATATGTATTCTTTGTTATCGGTCTGTGATAGAAATTACAAATGCGAAGTACAATAGAGCATACATTATGGCAATATTGTTATGTGCTTGAATCCTAAAAATAATATGACTTTTGTCGTTGTGAGAGTCCGGTCTATTTAAGAAAAACATTTGGTACTGCATGCAAGGAACCATTTAGCAACAGACAAAAATGGTGTCTGTATATATAAATATGAATTGCAGTAACATTAATGTTTGTATGGTTTGCTATTTTATGTGCACCATAATTATAATAATAAACATGTTCGAAACCATAGTGGCATATGGACTATAGACACGTTAAACCAGTTACTAAGCTAAGCTAAGCAACAGAATGTTGAACGTGAACATGGCACAACACACACACACACACACACACACACACACACACACACACACACACACACACACCAAAACATTAGCACAACATAGCACGCACAACAGAAGCTGAATATGACATAGCACACACAACATAAGCTGAACATGACATAGCACACACAACAGGACATGAACATGATATATAGCATACACAACAGAACTTGGCACATCAATGACAACAAGACCTGAACATAACATAGCAAAAAGCTGAATATGAGAAAATAATCACCATAGAAAATGAACGTAACATAGCACTTGCGACAGTTTATTTGTTTGTTTTGTTTAACAACACCAATAGAGCACATTGATTAATTAATCATCGGCTATTGGATGTCAAACACTTGGTAATTATGACTAATAGTCATCAGAGAAAACCCGCTACATTTTTTTCTAATGCAGCAAGGTATCTTTTATATGCACTTCCCCACAGACATGACAGCACATACCACGGCCTTTATCCAGTTACTTGCGACAGAACCTGAACATGATATAGCACTCACAACAAAACCTGAACATGACGTGGCACACACAACAGAACCTAAACGTGACACAGTACACACAACAGAACCTGAAGAAGAACATGACAGAACACACATACAACATACCATGATGATGACAGCATACACAAGAGAACTTGAACACATAATATAACCTGGAGAGATCACTGGATGCACAACAGAACCTGGAGAGATGACTGAACACATAATAGAACTTGGAGAGATCACCGGACACACAACGGAACCTGGAGAGATGACTGAACACACAATATAGCCCGGAGAGATCACTGGACACACAACAGAACCCGGAGAGATCACCAAATACACAATAAAACCATAGTTTCTTCATTAAAGGATACCAGTTTCAGTTTGCTTAACTATTCTGGTTTGTCTGTTGCACTAGCTGGTAAACCAGGTATTCTTAAAACTAGTGAAGTACACCCTGAGGCAGCAGAACCAGGAACTATCTGCAAAAGGACTCCCATGGCGCAGAGAACACGGAAAGAACACTGTACACAACATGACATCAGCTTTTCTGATGACTCATCAGGAACGAATACTTGCCTAGAAAAAGAGGTTTTGTATGGACAAGTCGTCTGATTTTGATGCACCATCATCAAACAACGAACATGGAGCACTACCACCACAGTGTTTCTGCCAGAAAGAAATGTTTGGGTATGGATCTATAGAATTGAATGCAACCACAGCCAACAGAGATATGGGGGGTCATCCCTCAGAAAGAAAATGGGTTAAGTTAGGGTTAGTATTAAGAAAATCATACAGTAATAATAAAAGTAATTAATTTTGTCAAAAGGTTAACTTAAAAAACAATTCTGCAAAAATATTTGGGTATGGTACCATACCCGTTTTACAATCTGGCAGAAACCCTGCACTAGATAAGGTCACACAAAATCAGGGGTGGGTCAAAGAAAACAAGGATTTCATGAGTCAGAGTAGTTTCTTCACATTATTACTTTGTTCAATTGGTGATTTTATTTATCGTATCATTATTAACAAAAGTAAAATAACTTTTTTCATGTAACATTTTGTTTAAGCTGTGATTTTATTAATACGTACTTCTACTTGTATTCCTTTTTGAATGTTTGCTTCTAAATATTTTCTATTTACAAGTTTTCTCCTTTTAAAAAATAAATATGTGATTTGCAAAACTGAAAGTGATGGTTCTTTCAGAATAAATATTTAAATTAACTTGATATACTGTTGGTCGTAAATGACGCATTTAATTTAATCATGAATAACTGTCGTAACTTCAACTATTTAAGCAAATAACTAAAACACCTAATATGCTATAAATACCGCGTATATACAAAGAAATCGCAAATATGTTCATCTTTCATTGTCATTAAAACAAATTCGATATCTTTACTACTGATCAAGAAAAACAGTTTTCCTTCATTATCTCGGCTTTTTAAAAATGAATTTTGATGCACTTACGTCCTTCTGGCTCTCACGCGACGACATGTATGTTAAATATCTTGTCTCAAAATGTGCGTTTGTTTGTTTATATTTATTTTCGTGCTTATGTCCAATTTAGGTTCAAGCACGCTATCCTGAGCATTCTCCTCAGCTATCTGGTCAGTTGTTAATGGATAGTGGGTGAGAAGTAGGTGTAGTGGCCTTTCACCTACTGGAAAGCGAACCCAGTACCTACTAGCCTTAAGTCCGATAGCTTAATCACTACGTCAGCGAAACAGTGATTAAATTATTCGCAGAACGACAGAGTACTGTAAGTGTTTATGAGAATAAAGTCATTGCCATTTTCTCGGTGGCGTCGTGGCTAAGCAATCGAACATAAGGATGGTAGGTACTGGGTTCGCAACCCGGTACCGGCTCACACCCCGAGCGAATTTTAACGACTCAGTGGGTAGGTGTAAGACCACTACACCCTATTCTCTCTCACTAACAACTAGCAACTAACCTGGACAGATAGTATAGCCCAGATAGCTGAGGTGTGTGTCCAGGACAGCGTGTTTGAACCTTAATTGGATATAAGCACGAAAATAAGTTGAAACGAAAATGTAACATCATCAGGACATTGTTCCACCAACAGCTGTTGATTGTCACATGTTTGGTCACTGAGGTGCGATAACCTGCGGAATGTGAGAACAAACCCGCTTGCGTCACTTAGTATTATTTTATTACTTACTCGTAGCACAGTGTGTCTTTGATATTATCGTGGGCTGACAACCAGTGGCATGTTCAGGACCACGAGCAATCGACGTCGTTCGCTAGACTGGTTTTTGCGCCTAACATTTAACGAACGTAATGTGATAGAAGACGATGGTACCAGTCTCAAATTGTTCGCAAGCGCTCGGCCTCCTGAACACGCCGGAGAACTGGCTATGTCCGCATTCCACAAACACCCCAGCCTACGCCACGATCACCCCACTAAATAATTTTTTTATAATAAAATAAAAATGATAAAATGAACAAGATGAAAGACATTTTAAAAACTCACCCCCCCCCCCCCAGAAAAACCCAAAACGAAAACAAAACCCCCAAACCCAAACCCAAACCCAAACCTAAACCCAAAACAAAAACAAAAACAAAACAAAAAACAAACACCCGCATCAGAAAAACAAAATAGTAGACTATTCTTATATTTTTAAAGAATGAACGCAATCACTTCTGGTTGTTATTCCTCGATATGCATTTTCCCAAATACAGGATAGCACATGTCACGAGTTATGTGCGCATGTTGGAACTGGAACAAATAACAAATAGATGCCCTCGTATACTGAGGTTACTGCCACTGAAATATTCATTAATGCAATGGATATACCGTAACTGTATTCGGAAACTGATTTGCACCGAACCAGAAACTTCAGAATTATAGTGTAAATTAAAGGCATACTGTCACAGATTTAAGAACGTTATTTCTCTAAAAATGGATAATAAATAAAAATGACTTTAATATTTGAAAACCAAATCTAGCTATCGCTTCACCTTAACCGAACCACGATGGAGTGAAATCCATGTCAACTCTGTTGACAATATTAGTTTTTGAATTATAGACCATTGACATAAATCAATTATTTTTATGAATTATCATTAATAAGTGGAGTATGGCGGCTACGTAGATGGTTGAATAAAGTACAGTTAGGGACAAATCAAATTTATATATTTTTAGGTAATACTTTGTTAGGCCATTTAATAGGTCAGTGGTCTGTGACAATATGCCTTTAACGCTTAAAAGAATGTAACAGATAAAACATTTATACACGTGCTTAATATCTGGAGTCGGTGGCTATAACAGAAAAAAAGAAGTTTGTTTAGTTTAACGACACCACTAGATCACATTGATTAAGTAATCATCGGCGATGGGATTTCAAACATTTGGTAATTATGACTCGTAGTCATTAGAGAAAACCTGCTACATTTTTCCTAATGCAGCAAGAGATCTTTTAAATGCACTTTCTCACAGACAGGAAAGCACATACCACGGCCTTTGTTCAGTTGTGGAACGAGAAAAAAAAACAATCTGCTGAATGGATCCCCTGAGGTTTGATCCTACGACGCAAGTTCCTCAAGCGAGCACTCAACCGACTGAGCGAAATCCCGCCCCCACGGCTATATCAGAGTTCAGATTTACATGTACACGTGTGACCCGGAAGTCCTTCATTTAGTACTAGGCAACCTTGTGAATATTGACAATCGTCTATTATACCGTCATGGTGATTTGATAAGATAAGCGGATGTACCATTACCTAATATACATGTAATACAGATATCATAATTGTGACCTATTTAGTATCCCATAGCTAGGGTTAGCTACAGGTTGGGGTGCCATCGATTGGACGTACTGTGTGTTATTTCGTGTTAGAAAGTAAAGAATTAATTTAAGTGCTTTACACACTGTACGCGAGCGATTGTTGCCGCGAATTTCGCGTTGAAGCTAGTGACAAGTACATGCACACTGCTCGCGAAAAAGAAAAAAAAAATTCATGCGAATTTTCAGTTGTCAGTGTAAAATAGCGTCTGTCACAGTCGAAGTTGACCACGAGGATGATGATGAGGAAATGTTGCTATTGACATTATTGTCTTTCAGTTCTGCATATTTGTAGTTGCAGCTGTTTTTATCATAAAGCACTGGATGTTCTTGGATGGCTATTATCAGTTCTTCCTTTTTATTTTCTTTGGTTGACGGTGCCATTTTTTTTTTTAACCACGTGCTTCTTGACCGGGAACAGGAAATGACGTTGCAGGCGAATTGTCAACGCATACGAAAACAATAGGATTGATTCTATTTTTTAAATTCGCTCGCCTAAGTATTCGCTCGCTCTCCATCGTACGCGTGCATTGTGCATTTACAGAATAGCTTGTGTTTGCACTCGCTCGCCTGTCTAATTTGCTAGCGAATTCGCGTATAGTTTGTAAAGGCCTGTAATGAATAAATGAGGCTAATGAGTGTCAAATAAAGCTAACTAGGTGATAAGCAATATGTTACATCCACGAGGCTCAATAATGCATGTACCAATTAGTCAGGTGCACTTTCTCTTAATAGAACGTCCCGTGAGAACTAAATGATTAGAAAAGATCACCTATTTAGACACCTTTTACAAACATCGAAGAATAACAAAATCCGTGATGGCAAAGTGTGAGGCGTGTCTGGCGGTAGCCATTTTTGTTCCAAAATGGCCGCCATATATGGTTATATTATGCCATCAATCCAGTTATGAAAATCGAGTGATGTTAATTTTGGTGGCTACACACATATTTTCAATGCCAAAGAGTAAACCATAAACAATTTTAATTCAGTCATATTAAAGTTATGGTTGAAAAGTATCTTGTATTTCAAAATGGTCAGTTATATCTGCAGCTCCTGGCTTTCGCCGTAAATCCGATTTTACGTGTTGTTTTATTTGTTTTGGGGGGAGAGGGGTTGTGTTTTGTTCGGGTTTTTTTGTTCTTGTTTTTTTGTTTGTTTTGTTTGTTGTTGTTGTGTTGTTGTTGTTTTTTGTTGTTGTTTTTTGTTTTGTTTTTTAGGGGGGGGGGGGGGTGTCACACAGGTATGATTATTTATAAGTACCAAAAAATTAAACAAAAATATTAAAAGATTTGTGTTTCATGATTAAGAAAAGTCAAGGTTGTGATATAATACCGAAACGCCTTTTTCAGCAGTGCTAAATTTCATAACTAGTTAAGTATACCTGTACCAGTATGGTGAGCATAACCCAGTTTCACTTGAACCATCTAGATATCCACTTTTCGAAAGTAACGATGTAGTTGTTAAAATGCTGTACAACATAGTGAATTAACCCTATAAGTTCAAACATCCAAATATAAAAAAAACAAAAACAAGCAACAACAAACAAACCAACAAACAAACAATAACACCAACCTTAACACCAATACTGAGCTTGAGAAACCCCAAAAAGAAACAACTACTAAAACGAAATGTTATGATCAGACCATAAATGTACAACGGGGGCGTGAAGTTACCTAACGGTAGAGCAATCGCCTGATGTGCGGTCAGTTCGGGATTGATTTCCGTTGGTGCACCCATTGAGCTATTTCTCGTTCTAGCCAATGCAGCACGACAAATGTCATGGTATTTGCTATCCCGTCTGTGGGACGGTTTAAATAAAAGATCCTTACTACTAACAAAAGAAAAATGTAACGGGTTTCCTCTCTAAGAATATGTCGGAATTACCAAATGTTTGACATCCAATAGCCGATGCACCGGCCTCGGTGGCGTCGTGGTAGGCCATCGGTCTACAGGCTGGTGGGTACTGGGTTCGGATCCCAGTCGAGGCATGGGATTTTTAATCCAGATATCGACTCCAAACCCTGAGTGAGTGCTCCGCAAGGCTCAATGGGTAGGTGTAAACCACTTGCACCGACCAGTGATCCATAACTGGTTCAACAAAGGCCATGGTTTGTGCTATCCTGCCTGTGGGAAGCGCAAATAAAAGATTCCTTGCTGCTAATCGGAAGAGTAGCCCATGTAGTGGCGACAGCGGGTTTCCTCTCAAAATCTGTGTGGTCCTTAACCATATGGGTGACGCCATATAACCGTAAATAAAATGTGTTGAGTGCGTCGTTAAATAAAACATTTCTTTCCAATAGCCGATGATTAATAAATCAATGTGCTCTAGTGGTATCGTTAAAAAATTGTATAACATTCAGCTTATATATGATATAGCAGTCACTATATGCAGAACCTCTTGTATAATCCTCACAATAGTAGACTTCTTGCATTCCAACCGTTGACTGCGGAGGGCGTGCGTGCGTGCGTGCGTGCGTGTGTGTGTGTGTGTGTGTGTGTGTGTGTGTGTGTGTTTGTGGATGTCATGCGAAACAACGTCCCGTGTCTTTAAATGTATGTATATAGAAAGAACCAGTTGTAGGACCTCATCTAACACTAGCAGTGCAAGTCTCCCCCCCCCCCCCATGTGTGTGCACCCAATATCAAATATTGACTAAACCAATGGTATTTAACCTTAAAAAAAGTAAGGTAGAAAAAAAAGACGATCAAAATAATAAAGGGATTTCGCCAGTTGAACAAAAATTAACACATATATAAATTAAAATAATAACACTTTTCTGATGGTTGTATCTGTCCCTTGCCGCCTCATAGATACGACCCTTACATGCGTGGTCTCTGTACGCAGGACCGGCCTCGGTGGCGTCGTGGTTAGGCCATCGGTCTACAAGCTGGTAGGTACTGGGTTCGGATCCTAGTCGAGGCATGTGATTTTTAATCCAGATACCGACTCCAAACCCTGAGTGAGTGCTCAGCAAGGCTCAATGGGTAGGTGTAACCCACTTGCACCGACCAGTGATCCATAACTGGTTCAACAAAGGCCATGGTTTGTGCTATCTTGCTGTGGGAAGCGCAAATAAAAGATCACTTGCTGCCTGTCGTAAAAGAGTAGTCTATGTGGCGACAGCGGGTTTCCTCTAAAAAAAACAGTGTCAGAATGACCATATGTTTGACGTCCAATAGCCGATGATAAGATAAAAAAAAAATCAATGTGCTCTAGTGGCGTCGTTAAACAAGAACAAACTACTACTACTGTACGCAGGTTTCTTTAGGTTGCACTAAACCAATTCATTTCCGGCTGGGTCGAAGTTCGAGGTGCACCGAACCTTTGATAGAGAAGTTAACACCACAAGTCCTGTGATTGGTTATAAATGTGAGTGTGTTGGTTGTAAACAAAATTAGTTTCATCTGGGCTAAAAATGTATGCAATTTTATTTGATGTAGTACCACCGTGTCAAGTAGCCTTGTGCTTGGAATATGTATGGGGTACCTGTGAAAAAAAAGTACTCAAATTTTGTGCGAAACTACGGGTTTTGTAGAAACATCTGGTTATACCGAAAATGAGCTATGAAAGGTACCATTTTCTGCAGTTTGAGGTAGGGGTTGTAGTACTGATATTTATGGGTCATAGTTTGGTTGATATATTGCATATAGTGTTTTTAAACACAAACGTTAACATGGTCGCCTATGGGATTTTAATTGGTATAGTCCAACCTTTATAGTTTAGTGTACCTGTCGCGACAGCCCGATATTATTGGAAACAGCAGGCTAGCTTCCCACCATGTCAGACTTCTATACTTCAAAACTGAACTGATGAGAGGTGCACACAATAAGAGCGGGAAATGTAGAGCACGTTAGATATATTACATATCTGTTAGATTATGCATGTGCATTGTATAATGTAACATCATTCTTACTAAGACAATCGTGTTTTAGAACACGAAAACGTTCTACTGACGTCATTTTTTGCTTATTGCATAACCAGTTGGTAGCATTTAGCGTGTTATTTTTTTCTGCTTTGGTTAGCTGCAGTATTTTTTAAAAAGCGGATTGGAAGGAAAGTTGACTGGAAATTTAGATGTGAATTTGAAAGTAAAATCTAAAGTGAATTGAAATTTTGAACTGGTAAATGGACTGCAATGTGATTTGGATAATATATGTGGAACGTCGATTGGAAAGTGAATTAGAAAAACGTTTTTCGAAAGTGGACCGCCAAGTGAATTGAGAAATATCTTGGAAACTGTATTAAAAGGTGTCTTGGAAAGTCATTTAAAAACTGGACAGGAATAGTGAGTTCGAAAATCCTTTCATTCCAGTATGGATTTCGTAGACACAAGCAAAGTTAAAATTAACAAGAGATGGATGTACTTGATGGTGTTTCTGATTGTGGCTCTGCCTGTCATTGTCGGGATTCTGGTGTGGTATTTCGTACACACAGCAAACTGCAACAGTGCCAATATTACAGACAAAAACACGGGTAACGAAAGCGCGAACTTTTCCCAAAAGGAACCTTGGAAAAATCTCCGTCTTCCGCGGTACATTGTGCCCCTTCACTACGATCTCACCCTCTACCCGGATTTCTACGGAAACAACGGCTGGTTCTATGGCAACGAGACAATAGAAATAGACGTACGGAAAGACACGAAGTTTATTCTCATACACTACAAGTATATGAACATCACTCGCACGATACTGAACGTAAATTCCACCAATGCGGAGATCGGTATAAAGAGAACGTTCGGGTATGATCCTAACGAGTTTTGGGTGGTGGAGACCAATGACGTCATTAAGGGTGGAACCGTGGTGAAGCTGGATCTACAGTTCGATGCGTCATTGACCAGGGCTATTGTGGGTTTCTATAAGAGCACCTACACAAACTCTCTCACAGGCCAAAAGAGGTAAGAAATTATGCATGATCAGATCTCCCGCGACGGGAGAACGAATAAACAGACAAACGGACAGAAAGACGAATGAACAGACAAACAAACAAAGGGACGGACAGACAGTTAGACAGGCAAGCATGTAGATGACATCCTTCTGAAGCCTTCTAGAACCATTTGAAAATTGCCTCCTGTGTACATTGACGGACATTTTGTTTCTGCCATCATCAAAGCAAATTTGCAACACTATCTCAGATAATCATACATTAATTTATACATATTATATTTATCTTTGTGCAGTTGAGAACACATTAAGATATAAAAGTATTTTTCATTTGATACATACAAACATATATATATATATATATATAGATATAGATATAGATATAGATATAGATATAGATATAGATATAGATATAGATATAGATATAGCTATAGATATAGATATGGATAGATATATATAGATATATATATATATCAAATATAGTGCCATAGACATATATATATATATATATATATATATATATTTCTATGACACTTAATGGAACAGCTCGGTGTACTGGGCAATCGCCAGCTATTTGGATTGTCTGCCCAGGAACGAGGTTAATAATACTGTTAGTTGTTATATATTTTAAAAGAGAAACTGTCGCAGCAACCTGACATTTCATAGATGGGCTGTGAACATGTAATCCTGGCTGTAGCCTGTACTGGGATACGAACCCGACATCTACAGTGTACGACCCTTTAGACCGATCGCTAAACGGTGTGGCCTGTTGATAACTCTGTCTCAACTGCATGCGATACATCAGATATAAAGTGTCAGTAACCATCTGTACATGGACAGACGATACAATGAAGTTTTGTTTTGTTTAACGACACTACTAGAGCATATTGATTATTAATTATCGGCTATTTAATGTCAAACATTTGGTAATTCTGACACGTAGTCATCAGAAGAAACCCGTTATATATTTTTTTATAATCCAGCAAGGGTTCTTTTTTATATGCATCATCCCACAAACTGGACAACACATACCGCGGCATTTGATATACCAATCGTGGTGCACTGGCTCGAATGAGAAATAGCCCAATGGGCCCGCCGACGATACAGGCTGGACATCATCATATGAATTGTAATTGTTGTGTTAAGAATTCAAGGTCAGATTGGTGCTGGTGGTGATGTTATTGTCATGCGTTGCTTATAGGGTCAGGTAACACTAGGCATTGTAACTAAGTGCCGTATACCTGGGTGGTACGTGTACGTAACACGATCAGGTAGATAGTCCTGTGTTAGAAATATTTACACAGTATCATCTTTTGTTAGCGGTTGATACAAAACAAACAACATCACCACCAGAACAGAACAGAACAGAACAGAACTTTATTTCACTCAGGCCGCTATTCAGCGGCATATGAGGTACATTAAAATAATTATATGACAGTGACAAGATGGGGTTTACAGGAGAAAATTTATATGTACAATATCAAAACAAAAAAGGTCTAATAATAATAATAATAATAATAATACAAAATGAAATATATTTCTAATAGTAATAATATATATATATATATATATATATATATATATATATATATATATATATATATATGCAAACATGGATAGTAGTAGTCGGAATAAGACAGCATAAGCTTGGGAGACAATTCTTTTTAAGGTTTACCGAATTTATCCGTAATTTCTTTTATTGAAGACTTATTTTGTCATTTGTCATTAATTGTTTAAATTTCAGCATATTGGGTTTGTTATAATAATATGGCTTTAACAAAAAAAATCGGGAGTTATTAAAGAAAGAGCATGTAAGTAGATAGTGAAATTCGTCTCCGATGTCATTTTTGTTACATATTGTACATAGTCTGCTTTCTACTTTCGTCCTGTTTCGATTGGTAAGTAATGGTTTGATGTTCTAAATTTTAGTAACGTAGTCCAGGATATTTGTAGTAATTTTATAATATATTTGTCTAATGTTAGATGTTCTTTAAATGTGGTGTACATTTTACCCCTTGATTATGAAGCTATGTCGCTATTCCATTGTTGTAGGTACTGATCGTTTTGTCTGAATTTAACGTGATGAATAAGTAGTGGTATAGATGAAACGTTTTGTGACATCCAAATACTGGTCATACCTAGTTGGTAACATTCCCAATTGTCTTCGGTGGCTGAACTGAACTTTATTTACACTCAGGCCGTAGTCTGTGGCATATGAGGACATGTTTACATAGAACAATTAATACATTGTGGCGCAGTGGTTAAGTCAGTAACCTTAAGTCTGATAGGTACTGGGTTCGCATCTCGGTAGTGACAGTATGGCCTGGTAAATGGTGTGTAAGTAATGCTAGTCTTCGACTATCATCTGTCACGACGAAGTTGGCCAACTTAACAGATGCGGTGTAATTTCCCCCACTCCCAACTTACGACGGGTGTGCTCAGATTAACAACTAATCGGTCGTAGTTGTATGCGGCGTGAATCTAGAGCGTCTCAGACTAGCAAATAAACATTCGTAGAAGTCGAGAGATCGGCGAGTTGGCCAACCCCATCGTGACAGTTGGTAGCCTGATAATATCATTAGGACGATAAAGCAATACCTGGCTCATTTCTTTCTGTGGTCGTGATATCAGCGAGTTGGCCACCTTCGTCGAGACATTCGATAGTCTGAGACTAGCATTTGGATACTATATCGATGTCAATGTCGCTAACAACTAGCAATTACCTGGACGGTTTTTTTTTTTTTTTTTTTTTTTTTTTTTTTTTTTTTGTTTTTTTCTTTTCTTTTTTTTGTAACGATACCACAAGAGCAGATCAATTAAATAAGCTAATTAATGGCTAATGAATGTCACACAAATTGGTAATAGTGACACGCAGTCTGCAGAGGAAACAAGCTACTTTTCTTTCCATTAGTAAGGGATATTAAATTATTTTAATACACATTCCCTGACAGGGCAGTACATACCACGAAGGAAATATGTAATCAAAGAATTGGTCCACCAAGGAGATTCGATCCTTCGATCCAGGCACCTCAGGCGAACATTCTACAGACTGAGCTGGATCCCGCTCATGCTGATATCCAAGCCAGTAGATTCAAGGGACATTCCTGAGTTTGCTGCATTGTAAGATGTTTCCGACTAATAAAATATTTCTACCATTAAACTTACATATTAAATATATTTTCTTTAACCAAGTACAAATATTAGAACGATCCGAAACACGTTCAGTTTATAGCCACTAATATTTTATGCAGAAAAATATATTTGATATGTAATTGCAATGGTTAAAACGTCTTTATTAGTCGATAACATATTAAAAAGTGCAGCAAACTCAGGAATGTCCGTTTAAAAGTAACGATGTCGACAAAACGTTCGCCTGAGGGGATTGCGTCGTAGGATCGAACCACATGAGTGGACCCATTCTCTGACTGGATTATTTCCCCCGTCTAAACCAGTACACCGTGACTGGTACAATGTATATTAAAGACCGTGGTGCGTGCTGTCCTGTCTATAAGAAAGTGTATATAAAAGATTCCTTGTTTCCCCAATATATAGCGGGTTTCCTCTAAGACTATATGTCAGTGGATGATTAATAAATCAATGTGCTCTAAAGCTGTTAAAATTAAAATTTAAATTTAAAATTAAAATTAAAATTAAAATTAAAATTAAAATTAAAATTAAAATTAAAATTAAAATTAAAATTAAAATTAAAATAATTTTGTGGGTGTATAAGCGTATTTCGTGTTCCATTATTAACACAGACACATTTATATGCATTGCCAAGTAGTTTTGTATTTGGTATTCCATCCACCACGATTTGTCAATGATTAGCTTGTTTTCGTGGTTATCACTGCGTTAAATATTTTTGGTTAGATAAGCCAGAACATTATAACATAGAATAAAAATGCCGTTAAAACAACATATGGCACATGGATCATACTTCACTTACCTGTTACGATAATAATAATTTAATTAATAATAATCTGCAATGAACTCTTTATTGTTCTCAAAAACACGTTGATATATTGTAAATTCAAGCTGTTGAGTCTTTTTTTATTTACGTATCATTGCGTTTTGAAGGTGGTATTTTACAAGTATAATATATAAATATAAAGTGACATTTGTGACTATTATGTTTTTACTTAATAGTTAATATTAAAGCACATTGTTTTATTAATCATAGCTACTGGATATGAAACAATTTAGATGGCGCATAATTACTTTCCAGGTGTGTGTATGTATATATATATACACATGTGTATATATATATATATATATATATATATATATATATATATATATATATATATAGAGAGAGAGAGAGAGAGAGAGAGAGAGAGAGAGAGAGAGAGAGAGAGAGAGAGAGAGAGAGAGATATATATATATATATATATATATATATATATATTTGTCTGTACACAATATACATGTGTATTTCCATGTTTTAAACATTTTGGGCATAAATATGGGCAAATAGTGCTCTAGAGGTGTCGTTAAACAAAAACAATGTGTACGAGTTAAGCAAATGTAAATTTTTTTTTATTGCATCTGTTGGCCCAGTATGTCCCAATCCGAGCACTGCCCAAGATATCAAGTGCTCGACCCAAAATGTCCCATTGGGCCCTTTTGGGCAGTTAGGACATTTTGGGCTTCAACAGATGGATCACATGGGCATTAGCCCCCAATTCGTAAGATTGTGTACTGCCCCCCCCTCCCCCCCCCCCCCCCCCCCGCTACCAGTTGCTGCAATCTTCCGACGATTATGACGTTAGATAAAACTAAGATGTAAGTAAAACCAAATCAAACAATACTTAAAGTTACAAGTAAGACATGTTGTATACATAATATGGTTACTCGGTGAAAGCGATACCACAGAGCTGAAGGTGGCAGTGATCCTGTTTTAACAGAGGAAACTGCATAATATAATAACGCACAATAGCGGCCTCGTGATATGGAACATATGCTAAGGAGAATTTATACTATGCGCGTTGTAGTAACGCCTGTTTTGTACATCTAGCTATAATGCACCAGACCGGCCTCGGTAGCGCAGTGGTTAAGTCAGCGGACTACAGGCTGGTAGGTACAGGGTTCGCAGCCCAGTACCGTCTCAAACCCGGAGCGAGTTTTTAAGGACTCAATGGGTAGGCGTACGCCCACCCTCTTCTCTTTCACTAACCACTAACCAACTAACAACTAACCCACTGTCCTGGGCAGACAGACCAGATAGCTGAGGTGTGTGCCCCGGACAGCGTGCTTGAACCGTAATTTGATATAAGCACGAAAATATGTTAAGTGAATGTAATGCACCAAACTATATCGAACTATACCAGGTGCACAATCATATGTCTGCTTAATTGAATACTTATAATATTGACCCTCATATAAGTGTATGTGTGTGTGTGTGTGTGTGTGTGTGTGTGTGTGTGTGTGTGTGTGTGTGTGTATACGAGGCACTATCTGAATGTTACGTGTATTACGTACAATATGCGTACCGTGCATTTATATTAGTCGTAAACGTATAATCAAATCGTTTCGTTTAAGATTGTTACTAAAAGTAAGACCGTAAGACCGTGCCTTAAATGAACACAAAGTGACGTGTTTGTTCTCTCGTGATGTGTAACACGTGCTATGCAACCACCCACTGTTAATGCCAAGAACAGTACAACTTGACCGCGCATTCCACAAGACAATGTCTTCATTCACAGATTCATTCATAGCACAAATACAACCCGCCAAATACAGTTTTAAAAACCCCCACATCAGTTTCTTTCGAAAATTTCCGCCGACCTCGATGGTTAAGTACATAAGCGTTCGGGACGGGGGTTCAAAGGGGTTAACAGTCCCCACCCCACCCCCTGTTGTGGAGCAAAGCTTCGCATTCGGCAAAACGATGGAGACATTTGAGTACAATCATAGCTGGCCTTAAACTTTTTCACCGTGTATTTCCATCATTCTACAGTTCCTACTGACACAATATTATTGTCCTGTTCGGTTATTTACATTCTACACAGGTGTTTGCTAATATTACATTTAACTCCTACTCAGTATTGTTTTCCTTTACATACTGATATGAAAACAAACCTAAATCCTAAGACATTTCATCTGTAATCGTTCATTTAAGTGGCACGGAGTGAAGTTTAATTATTTAAATACCAAACAAATTTCTGTATGTTTTGAAAGTTAAAATTAAAAATTTGTTTTGTTCAAAGCACGTTGATTTATTAATCATCGGCTATTGGATGCCAAACATTTCATAATTTAGACAATCGTTTTAGAGACAAAACCCGTTACATTTATTCAGTTAGTAGTAAGGGATCCTTTATATACATCATCCCACAGACAGGATAGTATATACCACGGCTTTAGGTATACCTGTCTAGGTGGAACATTAATAGCCCAATGGGCCCAACGACGGGGATCGATCCTAGACAAATCGCGCATCAGGCGAGCGCCTTACCACTGGGCTACGTCCAGCTTTCCGTATGTTTTGAAACGTAGCGGATTTCCGCTCTAAAATTATATGTAAAAAAACCCCCAAATGGTTGACATTCAATAGATGATGCTTAATAAATCAATGTGCTCTAGTGGTGTTATTAAACAAAACAAACTTTAAATTTTAAGTTTTAAATTGTTTTCAGTTGAAATAATTAAACTTAGTGCCTTTTACATGAAGGATTATATTTGCTCTAGTGGTGTCGTTAAACAAAACAAACTTTAAAACTGTAGGTTTTGAATACAAGTTCTTTCTGCTGCCAATACATATAAAGCTGGTGTAGGAATCTTTATCACTACTACAGGGTTGGAGGTGGATTTTTTTTCCCCTCTGAATAATGACCATTTGTTATTTTCTGCGAGTTCTCTCACACCTCCGCGATTATCTAATACACAGTTTACAAACCGTATTTCCTCTACACTGAACGCCAAACCTGCAACACTTGCAGTTGTTGATATTTAAAACCCATCTGTTTGGTGTGTTTATGTATTCGTCCGTAAACATACACTTCTGAGTTCGTAAGATATCCTAAACAGTATCTTTCTCTTGCAGTTACAGAGGTTTTTTGGGGTTTTTTACAAATTGTCTGTCGTGTAACTTAACCATATGATATTAAGTTGCATTCCATATTCAGAAACTGGGCGGAATTTATCTGAGTTTCTATGTATGTATGTGCATATGTATGTACAATGTATGTATGTATGTATGTATGTATGTATGTATGTATGTATGTATGTATGTATGTATGTATGTACTGATGTATGAATATCTATATATTGTATGTATGTCGAGGTTGACTGTTACAGACATAGATATTAACGCACTGGCGCGGGGGATAATTAACTTTCTGGCCTCACAAATTGCCCCATGCCGTTGCTGGGACTCGAACCTATGGCACCGAATCGCCCGCAACTTGCAGACTTGCCACGATACCTTTTGACCTATTGAGGCATCCATTGAAAAAGATGCTCGTTAACTCAAAAATATGCATAGGGTTTACAAGCTACGCGGTCGATCCCGCTTACGTATTGATGCATGAATATCTATATATTGTATGTATGTCGAGGTTGACTGTTACATACATGCATGTATGTTTATGTATGCGTATGTACGTATGTGTGAGCGTGCGTGCATGCGGTTACGTACATGCGTATATCTATGTTTGCAAGGGCTGTACGTACCCCAGCGGTAAAGCGTTCGACTGATGCGTGGTCGCTCTAGGATCGATCCCCTTCGGAGGGCCCATTGGGCTATTTCTCGATCCAACCAGTGCGCCACGACTAGTATATTAAAGACCGTGATATATGTGCTATCCTGTCGGTGGGATGGTGCATATAAAAGATCCATTACAAATAATGGAAAACACTAGCGCGTTTCTTCTCTAAAACTATTGTCAAAATTACCAAATGTTTGTCTTCCAATACCCGATGATTAATAAATCAATGCATGTGCTCTAGTGGTGTTGTTAAACACAACAAACTTTTAACTGTTTAACTCTATGTTTGCGAGGGGTACAGCGCTCGCTCGATGCGCGGTCGGTGTGGGATCGATCCCCGTCGTTGGGCCCATTGGGCTATTTCTCGTTCCAGCCAGTGCACGACGACTGGTATATCAAAAGCCGTGGTATGTGTTATCCTGTTTGTGGGATGGTGCATATAAAAGATCCCTCGCTGCTAATCGAAAAGAGTGGCGACAGCGGGTTTCCTCTCTCAATTTCTGTGTGGTTCTTAACCATATGTCTGACGCCATATAATCGTAAATAAAATGTGTTGAGTGCGTCGTTAAATAAAACATTTCTTTCTTTCTATGTTTGCGTGTGTTTAAACAATGAGCGAACATATGTACCTATGTGACACTAAATGCATTTTATTTGCAGAAACTTGGTGGCCTCTAAGTTTGAACCAGTGAACGCCAGGAAAGCGTTCCCGTGTTTCGATGAGCCCAACCTGAAAGCCGAGTACACCATCACCCTGATACACGATGCGTCTTACACACCTTTGTCGAACATGCCGGTATCGGCTAACCAGGTATCAGTCTATCT